>NC_080724.1:14432500-14462500 GCF_019097595.1 Hemibagrus wyckioides
GTAAAAAGAGGCACCATGCTTGGCTAAGCAACCAGCAGCCAGTCCATTTCTCAAAGGTTAATAGAGCTGCCTCATAATGCACACTAATCAGCAGCTAATGTGTTTGCTTTCTATTAATACCCACCCAGGTCAGCAGTGACGAACGGCTACCTTTCGTTCAGGAGGCGTGCCAAATCGCCATTTCTCCTTCTCTTGTTTTTGGCCTCGGTCCGTACGCCAAGAAGAGTGAGGCTGTTATGTTAAGTGGAATGAAGAGTTGTATTTTTTTTTTTTTATATACAGGCAGAGCAGCTATGAATTACTAATGAGCTGCGAATCCTCCAGAGAGCCCCAGTGACCTGTGGACAAATGGAGAGAGCAGGGCTTGTTTTCTTAAAGAGCTTTTGTTTGTAGGCATTAGCATTCTATCACTCCAGTCTAGGGGAAGGCGCAAACCTTATTTCTCTGATCATAACTAGCAGTAAAAAAAAAATCCAAGTGCCTTATTTTTTTTTTTACGTCTTCTTTAATACAGTATGTCATTGCTGATGTTTATAATGCATCGCGCTGCCTTACTAAGCGCTGGGACGCGCTCTCGTGCCGGGGTTATGTGAAGCACCGAACGCTTGATACAATGGCATACGACAGCGGAGGCTTAGTCAGTGGTGTTGGGTGTTTTCAGAGAGCTTCAGAGGATATGCGAAGGATTTCCCGCTCCAAACACAGGCATGCTTTGTCAGAGCTTGCTAGAGAAAAACGACACAGACAGAGCGCTATATGTTCAGATTTTCACTGCTATGCTTACAGAAAAAGAAAAAGGTCAGATGTCTGTGTTATTCGTACACACACACACACTTGAAAGAGACATGATGAGCCGCTGAGCTTGTTCTCTGTGCGAGTCTGCTCTTTTGCACACACAGTAAGGAGGGTAATTGCTGATTAAGCCACATGACTGAACGTTTTCCTGTTTTCATTTTCTCCATAAATCCAGCTGATTATTACAGAATCCATTATTTCTCCCATACGTTTATGAGCTAGGGTGTTAAAAAGCTGTTTTACGTGTAACATAGTGATATGACATTGATAAATATGATAAAAGAGCTGTTGGGTTTGTGCGAGATTGCAGGTTTCGGTACTAGTGGGAAGTGTGATGGCCGAGTTGTTGTCATTTTCCTTTAAGGTAAGTGAGAAAGCTTAAGTTTATTTATATGCGCAGTATAGGAAGAGTAGCCGGGATTTCAATTTCACTGTGTATAATTTTTATGTACGTGGCATAAAATTTCGAGTCTCGACGACTTCTTTGCAGAGAGAATGACACAATCCACACAGAAGACAATGAGACATTCAGTGAAAGACTGAACAGCGTCGGGGGGGGGAAATATAGAACATGATTTTCTGTTCATTTCCACACGGCTGGCTCGCAGATCACTCACGCGGCATCTGTTTCAGAGCCTCGTCACTCCTCTGCTCGGTCATTAATCATATTCATGCAGTGAGGTGTTTTGTATTCGCATTAATGGAAAAAGGTAATGATTGTCTAGTCCTGGTCTTTGGCTACTGCCTTAAATAATCACTCAGCACCAGTTAAAACAAAACTGATGGCTATATCCAGTTACACAGCTGTATTTATTTTTTTTTGTTATAAATGTTATTATTTTCATTCAAGCATTTCAAAGGATTGTAAGCATCACACCCATTCCAGATTTCGTACCTTTCTGTTATAATATCCTCCACTCCATCTAGGAAGGCTTTGCACTAGGGCTCGTTCAGCCACAAGAGCAGTAATGAGGTCAGGCGATGATGCTGACACTGGACACGGAGGACCCAGTCAGCGTTCCAGTTCCTTTCATAGGTGTTCTTTAATATTTCATTTATGCATCTGAGCAATTAAGGGTTAAGAGCCTTTGGTTGACCCAGGGTTTGAACTTAAAACCTTCCGTTCAGTAATCCAACACCTTAACCACTAAGCTGACCACCTTAACTACATCCCCCCTGACCATGTCTTCATGGTGCTCGCTTTGTGCACAGGGACGCTGTCATGCTGCAACAGGTTTCGGCTTCTTGGTTCCACTGAAGGGCAATCAACAAATGGCTGTGATGGACTGGTGTCTACAAACTTTTGGCCATTTGCATGCCTGCTATATACAGGAATATTGGTCAGAAAATAAGGTCCATATACATCAGTATATTTACTGTGAATAACTGTTATTTACTTTCACCTAATATATTATATATACAGAAAATATACAAAATATTTCTTTTGCTTTCATTTCTTTTGTCTATGTTAGAGAAATGATGCAGGTATCGCTAAATGCATGTATCTTTCTTGTATCACTGAATACATGTCGTAGCCTGTAATTAAAAAGAATTGACACGGGTTCAGAAGATTCACCAAAGGATCTCATAAAAAACTGTCAATTTTCTGAAGTTAGCTTTATCTTCCTTGGGATTAACTCTGTTAGCTCAGCGGTTAGCCTGTAAGTTTAATTAAGTAAGCAGGTTTTTCACCACT
The DNA here is from genome assembly GCF_019097595.1 of Hemibagrus wyckioides. NCBI lineage: Eukaryota > Metazoa > Chordata > Actinopteri > Siluriformes > Bagridae > Hemibagrus > Hemibagrus wyckioides. The sequence continues at coordinate 14,434,992 of NC_080724.1, forward strand.
GAAGGCGATAATGTCCGTATTTAGCTGGCAGGTAGTTAAATTACAATATAACATTTAGATCTCACCAGGGCTTTTACATTTTACCTTTGCAGCGTTTAGCAGGAGCACTTTCGTAGAGCTTACAGAGCTTTGTAGTCAAGAACACAGCTTCATGCCGGTGCACGAGGTCAGGGACTAAGAGTAGCATCAGTAAAAAAAAAAAAATCCCTGTTGTTGAAATCCTGCTTCATACTCTGTGGAGTGTGAAAGGCAAACACAAGACAAGGATTTTAGGTAGATAAACAGTAGAACAAAGAGCTAATTCAACAAAGATTATAACGTTGATGTCTCTTCAACTTAACAAAGGCCAGATTTTAAACGCTATTTCTATTGTTCTGTGGCTCTACAGAGATCAGTCTGTTGCTGGTGCTTGCGTGTATTCTCGCCTCATGCCCAGTGTTCCCAGGATAGTCTCCACATCTGCTAATCCGCAACCCTGATGATGAATGAATGAATGAATTATTGAAGCTAATGATCTTACCGGCTGTATCTTTATACTTAAGGGGAGATTCAGTGTAGCCGTAGAGCAGGACTGCACGGTCAGTCACATCATATCAATACCAGTACACTTTGAGAATATTTTTGTCTCTAGAACACTTCATTATATGAATCTTGTTAATGATTATTGCTCGCAGATCGACCTTTCTGGTTTCGCAAGAACTAAAACTCTGTTTTGGAATACAGTACACATGTTGAAATATTACTCAATAACGCCTGCATTATTAGCTCACATTAGACTGTGGTCAACTGAAGGGTAGTTCAAAAGGTGTAAAATGTTGGACAATTATGCAACATCAATTTCATTCTGAATTACAGATCTAATAATGCAGTTATGATGGTCATTTTTAGAGCATGACTCAAGCTAATAGACAATATATGTCTGTTTATAAATGTTTATGTAGAGTATTAGATAACTTTGGCTGCCAAAAACAAAACCAGGAATGGGCTAGTCTAAAAGGGCTGAAAATGTATGTGTATAAATACATACATCTAGGTCATCATCTTTCTAGGTCGGTCGGTCGGTCTGTCTGTCTGTCTGTCTATCTATACCAATCAGCCATAACCTTATGACCACCTGCCGCCCATGACCCTGTCGCCGGCTCACCACTGTTCCTTCCTTGGACCACTTTTGATAGATACTGACCACTGCAGACCGGGAACACCCCACAAGAGCTGCAGTTTTGGAGATGCGCTGATCCAGTGGTCTAGCCAACACAATTTGGTCCTTGTCAAACTCGCTCAAATCCTTACGCTTGCCCATTTTTCCTGCTTCTAACACATCAACTTTGAGGACAAAATGTTTACTTTGTGCCTTATATATCCCACCCACTAACAGGTGCCATGATGAGGAGATAATTAGTGTTATTCACTTCACCTGTCACTGCTCATAATGTTATGGCTGATCAGTGTGTGTGTGTGTGTGTATATATATATATATATATATATATATATATATATATATATATATATATATATATATATATATATATATATATATAAAACCTTAGCTGAGTTATAACATTAGCCTCTGTTGGCTTGGAAAGGTGTCAGATTCAGTAGAATGCAGAAAAATGTGTATATGAAAAATTTTCCAGTTCTGACTCAGTGCAACATTTAAACAAATCCCTGTAGTCTCCTGCTCGGCTTTTGCAACCAAGAACCACGGATGATGTCAGAGTGATGCATCTTACACAGGTCTATATATAGTCAATAACCATTTTATAATTGTCTAATTTGGGATTAGCGAGTGATAGCAACATGAGTAGAAGGCACACTGGATGTGCTGAGTAGGTAAATTTAAGCCTAATGCATCAACAGCTGGCACTCCATTAGCAGAGCTAAATATCTTAAAAACGTCTGTGTGTGTGTGTGTGTGAGGGAGACTGTGTGTGTGTGTGTGTGTGTTTCATGGCAGTGAAACGATTGTGAGCTCTGGAGAAACAAAGATTTCAGCATGATTCCCTTGCATCAGACACATGGATGCAGAAGGAGCCACAGGCAGGGAGAGGCTAAGCAACTTCAGTTGCTTAAGAGCAAAATAAATAAATAAATCAGTGTTTTAATACAGCGATCTAATCCGCTGAGTTAATAACCTTTATCTCTGGTAATTGCAGGGGTCTAAAAGCTCTAATGCTGCGGAACAAATGTGTCTCATGGCCCACAGAGAGTTCAGTGTGTGTGTGTGTGTGTGCGTGTGGACAGAGTGTGTGGGAGAGAGTGGCCTTTTGTTTATAAAACAAGCACTTATGAAATCAGAACAGGCTGTGTGTTTAGACATGTACTCTGTGTATAATACGCTTGTCAAACAGTGTGTTGGCGTTTTTGTAGATACTAATGTTAATGTCCAGCGAACGCCGACGTGTTTAGTGACATGAATGTTGAAGCACACGTACCGTGCGGAGCAGAGCAGGCTGTCTTATGTAGAAATCTAAGGGATTGGTGGAGTGTGTGTGTGAGTCGCAGTAATTCAGTGCAACACACTCGCTTTGTGTTTTCATCACGATGCAGCCGGAGCAGCTCTGAAGCTCTCTGGATGCTAAACGTGAAAATGTCAATGTTATTGAACAGCCGCTGTGAGGCAAAGTCCTGATGTTTTTATTTCCAAGCACCCTGACTCTGGGGTAGATGTTTGAGGGAGGGGTGTGTGTGTTAAAGTGGAGGAGGAGGAGGAGGAGGAGGAGGAGGAGGGTAAGAAATGCTGTGTGTGTGTGTGTGTGTGTTTGGCTAGGGGGTCGGGCACGTGGATGTCTCTAGGGCCTTGATGCTTAGATTAATTTTTGCAGCATAAGTGGTTTGGCTAAATGTCATCGATTCAAGTGGCTGGTTGAAAGGTGCTGTCACTTAGATTGTACGACTTTTTCCTCTCCAAGCACGGTGAAAAATAAATGCTTTGTTAAACAAACCATCGGCGTGATTCCCCTGTGTCTTCCCTTCATTTATTTGTTTTTATTTATTTGTTGTTTCCCCATGTGATAGTACAGGCTGCTATGGCAGTGTGGCATTTTCTCATTTATTCCATTCCTTCATGTATTTGTTTTGTTAGGTCTTGTCCTTATTTTCCTTTCGCCATGAAGGGCTGGCCAACGTGATGTAAAAAAAAAAAAAAGACATCGTAGTAAGCTATTTTGAAATCATCGTGAGTGTGATTTTCATTTAGAAAATGAACCAAGATGTTGTTACTCATTAGGGGTCCAAGCGCCATCCCTAAACGGATGAAGAAAACATGTTCTTTAACAAAGATAAGCACAGAATCGTTGATGTAAGGAGATGATGTTATGTAAGAACGAACTAGTTTCGCAGATGTTCATTAAATGTAACTGTAGATGGTTATTGTTGTTTATTAATAAATGAATAAATGCAATCATGGGGAAAATTGCTGTGGGATAAGAGAGAGATGAAACTGCACTGTTATGAGACAATAACGCATATTAAAGTGGTAAGAATAGCTCACGCCACTCGGTCGTGGATTATTTTCCTCTTCCGGTGTTTCGTTCTCTTCCTTTCTTTGAACCAGGAGAATGCGTTCAAGCCCAGTCCTCTTTCATCATCTACCTCCTCTTCAGTATCGTGCAGTAAAAACCAAACCGCCGCTTTCCAGCCTCACACCCTGCATCCCTCCTGCACGATCCTCCGCCACCTCCGGCGAGTCAGGGGGTGATTATTTTTGACGCGACCTCACTTTTTAGCCAGTTAAAAAGTGTTGAGCTGAATCACGAGATGCAAATGACAGCAATAAATCCGGTAATGATACGGAGACGACGCCTCTCAAAGTGCTGGAGCTGGCTCGCTTAATGAGTTTAGTAATTGGCTTTCTGCCGAGCGTCTCTTGCTCTTTCTTTTTCCAATTGCATGCAAACAGATATTGTGCATGTGGCCCAGTTTCCTTTTAATATACACACCAGTGCATTTTCCTATCACGATAATTACCTTTTACTAACAGCATAATATGGTGTGTGTGTGTTTTAATCTACATACTGAGCTGTATGCGAAGGTTTGTACACAAACAAATGACATCTCGTACAGCATAAAAACACTTGCACAAATTAAATTGCGACCTGGCTAGCATTACACGTTCTCGCTACAAACACGTGAATGTCGATTTGACGTGACTTCATAAACTGGGAAGGAACTGGTCTTTGAGAAAGACTACCAGTTGACAAGTTGAAATTTCAAGTTGAGGGGTGTTTTCTGTACACAGGGAATTACAGGTTGCAACTGGAACACATGATTACTCTGTGACATTTCTCGCTCCCGTGTTTTTCCAACTATAAGGAAAATCTCGTTCAGTGAACACTAGACAGTGTTCTAGACAGCGCGTGCATATACTACATCCTGGTTATTAGTTATCCCAGATAAAAGAAGAGGCTGGATTATATGGTAAGCTGTAGACATCGTTTTACCGCCCGCCTGTTATTTTTGTTAACATGTCTTGTCTTATGAAGTTTGAAATGTTTATAAACCTCCGACCAACAAGATACACCAATCAGGCATAACATTATGACCCCCTGCCTAATATTGTGTTTGTCCCCCTTTTGCTGCCAAATCAGCCCTGATCCATCATGCACTGTGTATTCTAACACCTTTCTATCAGAACCAGCATTAACTTCTTCAGCAATTTGAGCAACAGTAGCTCGTCTGTTGGATTGGATCACATGGGCCAGCGTTCACTCCCCACGTGCATCAGTGAGCCTTGGCCACCAATGACCCTGTCGCCGGTTCACCACTGTTCCTTCTTTGGACCACTTTTGATAGATACTGACCACTGCAGATCCTTACGCTTGCCCATTTTTCCTGCTTCTAACACATTAACGTTGAGGACAAAATGTTCCCTTGCTGCCTAATATATCCCACCCACTAACAGGTGCCGTGATGAGGAGATCATCAGTGTTATTCACTTCACCTCTCAGTGCTCATAATGTTATGCCTGATCAGTGTATGTTACCGTTGTATATTCCTTAGCTGAGAGTTCGCTATAAGGGCATCATCATACAAAACAAACACTAAGAAATCAGTAAGGACATAAAATCCAGTTACAGGTAACAGTGTTTACTCTTAAAAACCAAGCTTCATGCTTCATCTCTAGCTAAAAGGCCTCGGTTTATAATCTCTCCAAACCTTAAGCAAGCACAAAGATATTTCCCCTTAATATTCTGCTTTGTCTACTGATAATACAACTGTATGCATAGTTACAGCCAGCTTGAAAATGCTTCCAGTACCAGACAGTATCAGTAACTGCACACTGCACAATACTGACGCTATAATGTTTTTTATTGAATTTTGCGTGACTTTGTGAACTGGAATGTTTTATTAATAGCCAAGAGAGTAGTCACGCCTCAGGCCTTCCCTGTATATCTGAAATACCACTTCTGCATGCAGGCTGTGCTCACACAGCTGTCCATTGAGTAAAACAAAGTCAGCTTTTGTGCCTCTGCTCGATATCTGTGGACGAGGTGAACGCCAGGTTCGATAGTGGCTATGAAGAAAAATGTACGCACAGAGATTTTTTTTTTTTTTATTTCTTTTATGCACACAAAGAACACAGACATTGAAAGATGTCAGTTTTGAAGTAGGCCATGTGTGTGTGTGTGGCAGTTTCTCACGCTGATGCCGCTGCTTCTCGGTTTGTTTTCTCCCTTTGCTGGAATGTACCTGCAGCCCAGGAAAACAATAAGGTCTTTGTGACTCCTGCTGTGCTCCGTCTACACACCACTCTCCAGCCAGATTAAAACTTTCCTCTCTATTGTTTTCGTCGTGCATAATTCTCCATAACTCGAAGCATCTCACTGTGAGCTCCCAGCTTCCTGGGCTGGAGCATCCTCCGACTACACAACATAAAACCTGGTGGACTCGCAGGAAATTAACATGTCGTCAGCACCGGCCCCGATCAGCATAATAATGGCAGCGCAGTTGGTTACTGCAGCCTAAGACGCAAGTGCTATTCAAACAAAAACACTCCTGAGGCCACTTAATTGCCCAACAATGGCCTTAATGTTTTGGCTTAAGCACTGGGTCTTAAAGCTGTTCAACCCATCTGGCCATCTCAAAGGTGTCTGTCGCCTCCATTTTCTTTAACCACCAGTGAACGTTCATATTCTGGAAGCAATTCTGCAAGCTGCTTAATTGCTTTCATCAATTTCAGTCAGTAAAAAAAAAAAAAAAAAATAGCACAGTGGAGAATACCATGCGATTCTTGTGTGTGGTTTGTGAGCCACTTAAACTCATACGACCCATTTGATAGTATCGGCGTGTGTTATCGCTTACAGTACGAGGTAAACAGTGAGTCACCAAGTGCACACTTTACATCACCCCCCTCCTGTTAAACCTTTACTCTCAAACTCGCTGTACAGATGTGTGTTCACGTCTTCAATTTACACTCCCTCACGTAGATGCACAATGCGCATATTGACAATTTTACACGTGACGAATCGGAAGGCAAGGCTGTCCGTTTCCCGTCGCTTTGTGAATACACGTGAAAGTGTTTTACTGGAGGAAGTAATAGGCATGATTATCGGGTAAACCACAAAAAAGGGGAATACATTTGCTAATTTAAGGGTGCCAATACTTTAGATCTAGCGCAGCCGTCATCAGCTTTATGATGAAAGACACTTTCCTTGGCTGAATTTCAATTTCTGTTCTTATTATGCATGTAAGTGTACTAGGGAGGGTGCACACTTCCATTATGTTATACTAAAGTAACCGTTTAGGACTAGTCCTGATTAGAAGAGCACAGATGAGCTTGGATAGTAATAAAATGCTGATTAAGGATTATTTTCCTAGAACTACACATCCCAAAATGTTTTGTTCCCCTTTATACCACAGCTCTGTTTACAAATTACATTTATTCATGAATGACACGTCGCACTGGAACACCCACATGAAACGACTTCCTGTTAGCACTTAAGAAGCTATAAACAGCTGTTCCCTCATTAGCCTTCCTTATTTTTTGTTTCTCTTGAAGTTGCAGCTTGTCTCATTGCCCAGAAAGTCCAAAGCTCAAAGTCCTCCATGTTTAGTGGAAAACTCGCCGACTTTTACTTGAGACTCCTTCCTTAAGATGTTAAACGTCTCCGTCACTAACAGGACGATATAATCTTTCTTAACTGCCTCGAGATTATGTCGGTCGTCTGCCAAACACTTCCCTGTGAACGAGCTGTTACTAAAGAAATGATCGAGTGCGTTTACCTGATTTTAGTGTCGGTGTTGAGCTTTTATAGAAAATGAATCAACACCTTCGCAGACTTCAGCAGCGCCGAATAAAATGATACTGATGCCTCTTAAATCTTACTGCTAGAGATTTGTGAGACTCCAGTTAGAGACGGGTTTTAATTAGGACAATTAGGAGGGTGTTTGCTTTCATCCAATCAAGAGCCTCCGCTATGTTAAGCCCCGCCCACATGGTCATGCGGTACCTGGGTGGGAAATGCACCCAAATTCAGTACTTGGCTACAACCAAGCTAGTGAGTAGTACTGCAGGATCGTGGGTAATTTGCTGAGGCAGATAGCATTATGTGAGGTGGGGTTGTGCTGTGCTTCTTCCCAGCGTCCATGAGGTGGCAGAGTGAGAGATGCATGCTGTTGAACACATGGCAGTCCCTTGCTTTTATGTCATGAGTCTGGACAACAGCATTGTTAGCACCAACCTTCTGAACTTTTCAGAAATCTGATGAACGTGTGTGTACTTAATAGACGTGTACTGTTTATTTATTATTAGTTGTGGTGTTTGTTTTTCCCCAATTTAATGTACAAATGTTCCCAGTGTTGTGTGTAGATACTTACCATGCTGAAATATTTTTTCAGCCCTGGTTGTTCGATATAGAACAGACTCACGCCCACTGTCTGTGTTTTTTTTTGGGTTTTTTTTCCTCTCATTGAAATAATTACGCTGCAGTTTTTTGCCTAGAGACTGTCCAAACGAGTGCACTGAATATAGAGAGTAAAGTAGCACCTGAGGAAGTGTGTGTGTGTGTGTGTGTCTATATTGAGGGAGTGAAAAGGAAAGAGGGAGGGAGGGGTAGGTTCCCTAATGGGCCATTTACAGCTGGCAAACAAAGAGAAAATTCAAGGCTCTCCGCACAGCGGCTTTTGCAGCTTCTCCCTAACCGTGGCGTGCTTGTGTGTGAATTTGGGCAAGCAGCGCTGTTTATTTTTAAGAACTAACCGCTCATTTAGGGGCTGCGTACGAGCTTGTGTGCGAGGGCTGAAAAACAGGCGAGACGACAGGCTGTGCGCGCGACAGCGAGCTCTCGTCTGTGTTGTTACACGCAACACAGACAGACAGACAGGCCTCCCATTCACATGCTATGATCTAAGTTGTTTGCCAGGTGACAGCCACACATCTGGAAGGCCTTGTGCTTACGCGGCTTTTTCCTAACGCAGTGGTTTTAGTGTTCAGCTGCCACACGGGAGATGAATCCTCCCGAGGTCATATGCAGTAAATAAAGCCGGCGGCACAAGTGTCGCAGGGTTCGGGTTTTCCCGGACCGACCGAGCGGCAAAGCAAACAAGCGGGCCGCGACAGTGCCGTGCCTCAGGGTGAGATCTTGACGAGAACCGAGCATTCCTTTGTTGTGCCCTTTTCCCTACTCTGTGTTTATGATGTTAAATAGCAGGTTGGTCAGGCAGTTATCTCCCAAATGACTGTTTGAAATAGGAGAGCTGTAATGTTTGGGTTAGTGCTTGTCTAAGAACATGGCTTATTTTGGAGACGTGGTAATGAGGCCGTGTAAGACAACGCCTCTCTGTTTGAGCCGAAACAGACCTTGGCTTAACAATATGTTTAATTCTGACAAGAGCGAAGCCAGGTCTTTTATACATCGCTGTGTAAGAGGACGGAGCTCGTTCTGTTTATTTTAAGAGCTTTCTGGATGTTTGTGTGGCACTTCCAGGTGTTTTCTCGCACGTCTGGTCAGAGGCTGTGAGACATTTCTCTTAGCTCTGTGGTTTGTCTCGCCCTCAACCTCAGTGCTTGCAGAAAGAGCCTCCTGCGTGAAGGGCCTCAATGCTAAAATGGCAGTGGGTAAATTGAAGTCAAGCTTTTGTGGAGAGAAACTGTCAGCAGATGTGTGTGTGTGTGCAGAAGGAAAAGTAAATGTGAATAGAAGTTGCTTGTGTCTCTTGAAGGGAAACCTGAGTGTTCGTTCCTGACAGCAGCATCAGAGTGTGAATATGAGCCCTGGCAAAGAAAAGCGAGCAAGCAATGAAGAACAACGGCACTGTGATCATCACACGCGCACACACACACACACACACACACACACACCAGACTGGACTCCCATTGTTTAGTCTTGCCTCGAAACTGCAGTCCACAGCAGACATTTTTTCCTTAAGGCTACGCAGAACGTCGCTTGTTTATGCAACGAAACACCTTTTCCACATCCAGGCTTTAAGCCATTGTTTTATTTCGTCATGCTGTCTTTAGCGCCATATTGTAAATCTCTTAAACAGGAAGGACTGCTGTGAATCTTTCCATTTCTCTCTCTCTCTCTCTGTCAGAAAGGGGAATCTGTCTCCATTCTCCACTTGTCTGCAGATCCCTGCTGAATGTATTAAATGAAGTTACTAGATGGGAGTGCTTAAGGGGCCAAGCCCTCTGAGGCTTGCCAAGGCGCTCACAAGCTTGGCTCACTCATCCATGTCACCTCTGGTTTTTTTTTTTGGTTTTTTTTTTCCTACTTCTTCCCTTTTTCTCCTTCTCTCTTGTTTCAGCTACTGGCACACTTATTTGTATTTCAGTGTTAACTTTCTGCATAATCGCGAGGTTTAATTTTCCAATGAGACAAATCTGAAGAGGAGCTTAAAGACCGAACAGTTTTCTTTTTCCCCTTTTAGTGTTGCTGCCCAGCCTTTGTTTTACAGGAGAAGAAATGTTCAGAGAAGAAAATCGACGCATCCCCACCCCGTCCGCGCTCATCCCAGTTCCCTTTTTAGAAGCTTGATATCTACCATCTGCCGACCAAACACCTCATCTGTTAAGAGTTATTCCTCCAGTCGGACATCGATTGTGTCTTTTAAGATACCCTAGAAAGAGGCCCAGAGTATGACAGCAGTGATGAGCAGAGAGGACCAGTAGCGATATTGTGATAGGGTGTTGAATACACAGCCACACTGAATAGACTCAGTCATTTTCCCAGATACATGCTTAGGCCTGTAGAATGTGGAGCGCTTTGCTTGTAACTGCACTGGTTGTCTCCTTCTATTATCGGTTAATGGTGCCCAAGATGACAGGCGCTCGTGATGAACAGAGGAGCTGTGAAATCCTGGAGGTGGAGTTCTCGTCCACTTGATAATGGGATCTCTGCCGTGCTGGAGGCTGCGTAAAGAGCCATATGAGTGCAGGAAATGCCAAGCACTCACTCTTAAAACAATCCAGACTTAGAACCAACTAAAGTGTTGCATGTGTGTGTTTTTTTTTTTTTGGTCCCTTTATGCTTGTGCTGTTAAGATTTCTAACAAGCCATTTTAATGTCTTACTCTTCCTCCGTGTTCTGAGGCACGTCACCGTGTCCATGTTCTTGGATTCGATTTCCATTAAACATGCCAGTGCTCTAGGTATTTAAATGTTTTCATTCCTTCCCTTACTCGGGTCCACGCCTTTTTTTTTTTTTTCCTCCCCTTTCCAACAGCACCAGTAATTGACCGGCTGCAGCCACGTCAAGTCATCTTCACCCCCAAACCCCTAAGCAAACCCAACAACCCCAACCCCTCCACCCCCCACACTAGAAGCTAATCCTGTATTGGCAGCCCGAGAGCGACGATTGGTATCTCCTTTGAAAAGTGCATTCTCTAAATAGCTTCCTCTTGCTCAGTGAATTCTGCATCAGCGAGTGACTCGGGTTTCCTGTCGAGCTCATTCTATACTGTCAGGGCCAGGCTGGTAAGGAGAAATAAATAAGGATGCACTTGAGTAAATGTAATAAATATGCTTGAATGTGTAGCCCAAACGCTCACTGGGAGGGAGGAGGCAGCCTGCTGTGTGTGTGTGTGTGTGTGTGTGAGAGAGAGAGAGAGAGAGAGAAAGAGAGAGCACTCAAATACACACATGCCCACATGTGAGTAAGACTGTGTGTGTGTGTGAGGGCTGAGCTGAGAATTGTCAGGAGAACAGGAGTCACAATGTCTCTGGCTTCCCTGGAGCTGGAGAGCGTTTGCCAGCACTGGGATCACAAGGGACACCTCCTCCTTTTGAAAACCTGACAAGCTACATGCTTTGCAGCACAATAAAGGCCTCTACACTACACCAAACCTGATTCCTATTGATCTTGGCTGCCTCTTTAAATATGTGCTGTATGCTGGTCGGCGAAGAGGAGGGCCGTCTTCGTCCTGCAAAACAGCCTTTGTTTCCAGATGATTACATTTCGAGCAGACGAGGCAAAGCAGATACAGTTAAAAAACGTTTATTGTTGAACAGTTGAATCCGTAGGAATACAGCGAGCAGAACAGCTCTGATGTGCCAAATTAAAGAAGGCGAAGGATCTTGAGATGTGACGTGAAAATAATGAACGTTTCATACGGATAGTGTGCGCACCACGTAAAACGACAGGGTGAAAATGGTCAGATGTTATTCAGATATCATAGTAGTGTCATTTGTTTTTACTAGAGTGAACAGGTTTAATGAGATGGGATGGGAAATATAAAATGTATTACTAATGCATAGTTTGATGTGTAAAAGCTTAACTGGTGTGTGTTTTTATTAGGAACATCTGTTCACTTGCAGTTATCTAATCAGCCAATCATAAAATGCATAACAATGATTCAGATACAGCTTCAGTTAATGTTCTTATCAAACATCAGAATCTGCAAAATAAAAAGATGTGATCTCGGTGACTTTGACCGTTACATTGTTGATTGCTGTTGGTGCCAGATGGGCTGCTTTGAGCATTTTAGAAACTCCTGTGATTTTCACACACAACAGTCTCGAGAAGCTACAGTTTATACAGAGTGATGCATAAAACAAAAAAATCCCTGAGTGAGCAACAGTTCTGTCGGTGGACGCCCTTTTTTGATAAGAGAGGTCAGAGGATTGATTTGAGCTTCCAGCAAGGATATAGTACCTCAAATACAAGCAGGGTGAGCTGAAAAGCAACCCAAAGCTTTGAATGTTGAGGTAAATGTGCTGGGCTTTAACAGCAGAAGACCACATCAGGTTCCAGTCCTGTAATCCTTTCAGCCAAAGACAATCATGGACACAGACTCACCCAAACTGGACAGTTGAGGAATAGAAAAAGACTGTGTGTGTGTGTTTCTCCACTAATCTGTTTAGGTAACAAGATGAAGTATAAACTCTTTTGTATGTGAAATTCCCTGGAGATCAGCAGTACTGAAATACTCAATGCTCAGGGTTAAAGTCAATGTGCATGTGTGTAGTTACTTAGTACTGTGTAATATTTTAATGCTGCGCTCAGCTTGCCTTGTAATCTGTCATTTGCAGGCTGGAATGATGTCATTTTCACCTCAGCAAATTCAATCTAATGTGTGTGGGGAGAAAACAACACATGATAACCTCCATGTGTGTCTTTTGTTAGCAACAAGCTAGCCAGCTGACCGCGATGAGCGATGTCTAGTTACCTCTTTTAACAGCGGGCAGTATAGTCAGCGTTAGAGTTCACAAGAGGATATATTTGTATGTTGACCGATTGTAAGCAAATATTTGTATATACAGTAGAACTCATTTATACGTGCTAGAGAACTGCGACTTTGTTTAATTGTGCACCATGTTGGTTTGACATCACTTTGTACACGCGGTTAAGGAGTATTTTTTTTTTAACTGGTTTTAGACGCAGCGTAAGGTCACATGGTCCACCATCAGATTTTTATGTAAAGGATTCTTCATATATTCATAGTGTAGCTCTTGAAAGAGATTCTTTTTAGTAAGAAACTTCCTTTCTGGATGATTTCTTTAAAGCCTTTTTTTATTGTGCATAATATAGTTACTTATTACTATGTAATAATGTTAGGTCACATGCTCTACATCATTGTCATATCAGATTTGGTTAAGTTGGCCTCCCTAGAGGTTTCTTTTGTTAGTCTCTCTGGGGGGAAAAAAACCCCAAAAAGCTTTTTTTTTTCTTTTTCTTTTTTTTTTTTTCCTGTTTTGTAGAACTCTCCAACAGAGGGGTTTCCTTTCACAAAGAAAGCTAGAACCAACCACATTAATCAAGCTAAGAGCCCTTGAGGAACCCTTTTTAAGTGTACCTAACCTTTAGATTTAAATGCTACCCAGAAGCCATGCCGAAGTGAATACGCATATGCATGTGGAATTTGCAGCCTTTGTTTGCCATCACCATTTACAACAGGATCATAAAGGCGCGCCGTTCATCAGCTATTACACACGAGACAAATCAATGCGCAGAATGCATTCCTCACTTACATTATTTCATCACCCGCATGCTTTAAATGCCGTTTGGTGTGTGTGTGTGTGTGTGTGGACGTGCCCGGTGTTGCAGAACGTTAATGCTCATTTACTGCAGTTCATTGTGGCAGCACTTGATCTCGCTTATTTATTTATTTATTTTTTTACCGGCGCATCAATCAGGACGTTTTTGTGCGCGCGCTAATTAGGATCCAGTCCGTGTTTTAGTGTCGCGTATGTATATGCGTGCGCGCGTGTGCGTGCATGTGAATGTGTGTGTGCGGTGTGGGGGAGGGAGTGAGGGTGGTGTAATTCTCCTTCATAGTGTCTGTATAAAGAAAGACTAGTAGGTCAGCCATGTGGATGCGTCTGGTGAACAGCTGAAAGAGAGGGAGAGAGAGAGAGAGAGAGAGAGCTATGTGTGTGCGTGCATATGAAAGAGAGCGAGAGAGAGTGTGTGCTCGTGTGTGTGCGTGCGTGCGTGCGCGCGCGTGTGTGTGTGAAAAAAGGAAGCGGAGTGTGTAAGCGGCGAACTCGGTGATTTCCTCGCCTCGAACTACCGCGCCGTTTCTCAAACATTTCGGAGTTTATCACGGGGTGAAACGGAAGACGAGGAAGGAGCTCCGACGTGTGTTTGTGTGCGAGTGTGTGTGTGTGTGTATGCGCGCGCGCGTTGGTGTGTGTTTTTGTTCACCAGAGGCGAGTGTTTGAGGGAAACGAGTTCGCTCTTTTGTTGAGCGCGTGAGCCTGTTTCCCATCCGCATGTAGGATAAAGTGGCTGCGCGAGACCGCTCAGCTCCGCGCGCTTGGATTCGGGCCCGGCCCGAGGAGTTTGGGCTTCCTTCTTTCGATAGGGGGAGAGGGAAAAAAAAACACAACAACGGGGATTATTTACAGTCCGAAGTGGTTTGAAGCTGTCCATCGGAACTTGGAGACCACCAGACTGGCGGGGTGAGTACTTCTAATACAGTGTGTAAAAAGAGGAGGGGGGGTGAGTGGGAGGGAAGGTGAAGGGGGGGGGGTACCGAGGGAATGTTAGCAATACGGGCTGCTAACTTCAAAGCACGAGCTCCAGTCAACTTTTATTTCTGAATGAAAAGCAAAACAAGCTTTTTAGTAAAATGTTTCTCAGTATTGGGTTCTTTTGTTTAGCTCTAAGAAAATCTCCTTTAGGGAAATCTTTTGTAAACAGATACATTTTGAAGGGAAAGACAAACCAAGCCGTAAGAGTTAACCTTTCAGCTTTGTAATGGTCATGAGTCAGGATTTGTGTTCTGTGAAAGGGTTTTAGTTTTTCAATTAGAGAAAGTTCCTGTGAAGGAGATCCATCTAAAAGAACCCACACATGTTTAGTAGAAACGTTCACGATCTCATTTCGAGAAACCTTTGTCCAAAACAACAAAAACAAACAAAAAAAAAAACCCAACCTTTTTAATGGTTTCCACAGAAAGCCAAAACGTCCCTGCTTTTACTGTTCTGCATTTAACCTTTTAACCTTTGTAAGCATGGCTTCTTCTTTTGTCCGCTGGTCAAAATGTGTTTGAACAATTGTGTTTGAACCATTTAGAAAAAGGTGCGATGCCTTTTCTACGTGTCCCTCGCTCGGGATAGTTTTGTTTTGGGTTCTTTGTGTATCTTTCTGAAACACATTCCACTTGGAACCCTTGTATTGTAATGAAACTTTCCTTATCCAAACACAAACCTTCCCATAACCGGACAAGCTTTATATATATATATATATTTTTTTTTATTGTTTTAACGGTATTGTACTTGGAACCTTTGTTTTTAAGGGCCTCGGTAGATTTTACGGTACATTATTTACTAAAACTTCTTTGCAGTTACTGAGTAGTACATGTAGTAGTTTAAGGTCACCATCATTGTCAGATTGAGTGTATATGGGTTTGCATTTCTTTGGAAGTATGTGTGTGTGTGTTTTTCTTCTTTCCAGCTTTCTAAAGAGATTCCACTTGGAACCTTTTTCTAAGAAAAGACGACGACTTGGAAGTTTTTACATTTACGGAATACTTAGGATTCCCGAAATAAAAACAAGAAGAAACAAACAACCAAAAACGTATGCATGATGCAGTGCATGACACTAGTTACTAATACGTGGCAGTTTATAAATCACATGTTCCGTCGTCGTTTTAATCAGATTTATCAACCCCCGAAGATATCAGATGACTACTAATAAGCAAAACCACAAAACTCCTACTCATTCCAACTGGCATGTCTCTGATGAGCATTCATGACTCTCCCTTATGCGTCCTCCCCCATGCACTGCCTTCCAGAGATTTGAAGTGATGAGTTAGAGCCATTTGTTTACTGCAAAACCCGAGAGGCTTTTGATGGACTCGCTTGACCAGTTGGAGGCTGCCGAGGACAGCCGAGTCAGCTTCACTTCCCCTGAGCTGAATAAACCGTGTGAACCCTGGCCTGCGATGGCCTGTGTGTGATTAGTCAAGCCTATGGCAGCGTGGGTGTTGTATAAAAAAAAAAAAAGAAAAGAAAAATGGCAAGAGGATGGGGGGTGGTTTAGAAGGCTAATCTTAAACAGTATTTGTTTCACAGTTGGGCTTATCTGATATCAGTCTACAAGTCCCATGTGTGAAGGGGAAGTGTCTTGTTTTCTTTTTTCCTTCAGTAATCACTGTTTTATCAGCCATACTTGGTTTGCATGTCATCTAGTCTCTCCTTTCTTTTACACATGCTGTGTGCCATGAAATACATTTTTTCCCCCCTTTCGTAGTCTAATCATAAGGTCTCACACTGATGTCATTCTGAAAGAAAGGAACGTTCTTCAGGCTATGTCACCACAGCGGACCTTAAAAAAGAAAAGAAAAGGTTTTAAAAGAAGATAAACGATGTTCGTCTTCTGTCTCTTGAGCCTGTTTTGGAAGATTGGAGGATTTCACGATAAAGCAAGCCTTAGAAGGTTCTCCTGAGCGAGATTCTCGACTGTGAATAAAATCTAGAGAAATTACGCAAGCCAACCAAGATAAATCACTGCAGTTTTAGATCGAAATCTAAGACATGGAGCTTGTTTTACTCTCGCATGTTCTTCCTAATAATTCACGTGAGAGAGTTTTCTCTCTCTCTCTCTCTTTTTTTTTAGAACACTATTCAGCTAACAACGTAAGTGCCGTTGATAACATGCTCTAAAGCCGCCTTCTACCTTTGACCTGGATCCGTATTTTATCGCGTACGAGGTTTGAATAAGAGTTGCAAAGACAACATATTTTTCCGGCATCTGATAACAGTTGTGTTGGTTGTTTCTGTATAGATCCAAGACCTGATGGTAGTCGCTCACTTTCAGCGATATGCCGAACGCTTCGGTTCGAGTTCCTACAGAGAACATTGTCAAAGCATGAGTCAGAGTGATGACTGAAAGATAAGAGCTTTGGAGGAGGGAATTTGCCTTTCTGTAAACATCTGGACGGAGAAAAAGAGCTTCCTAAACTATATTCTTCATTGTTACTGGATCGTCAAGGGTACATGGTTTGTTGGGTTTTATTTTGGAAAGCGTCTGTAAAGAAAAACAAAAACAAAGTACAGGAGTTGAGTATAATGCTGCATTCACATAACGGTGTAAAAAAGGTGCCAAAGGATGAAGTGACAAGGAGAAGTTTGTTTTCAGGGAGGGTAAAGTCATCATAACAACGCTATGTGGAATATTTCACCCTAATCCTGCAGCTTATAGAGTGTAGAGAGTTTGCAAACTCGGTTAGTCTTGCCTTTGAGGGTAGCCCGAGGTAAAAAAAAAAAAAAAAAAAAAAAAAAGAGTCAGATCTGGAGAACACTCTCCCACAGAGGAACTGAAAGCCAGAGCAAGGCACAGCATGTTTTCATTGTCTTGTATTACTCTAAAAGAAACCCCGTAAGCATCACTCGAGTATTCCGAGGACTTGAACGGTCATTGTTTTGAAGTCCCGCACGTCCACACTGAGCGCTGCTACCACAATACATTACAATACAATGCAGAAAGCACTAAAACATCTGGCAGAGTAAAAGAAAGCAGGGGTTCTAACCGTGCTACTGATGATAAGGTGGTTTTATGGGGCGGGAGTGTTTTAGATCAAGTGTAGGACATGAGTAAATATCTGAAGGGTACTTTTTTCTTGTGACTTTCATAATGACAAAGCTAATGTTTTCAGGGCTTTTTTTTTTCTTCTTTCTAGCTTGAATATGAAACCGGATTCGCTTGCCACTCTGTTGTTTGGGTTTATTTTTTTTTATCTTCCTCCTTTCGCTTTTTTTTTTTTTAGTGAGAAACCACTATGAATTTCTGTCTCACTGCGTTTAAGGATTTCCCCAGAGGTCAACTAGCAGTTTACTCGCACTGAATAATTGAATTAGCGAGTCGCCGTGTTTCCGAAGGCAGCGCTCGGTCGTGCTAATGTCGGGTTTGTTTACGTCTAACGGCGAGGCGCGGGGAGAACGGTGTGACTCCAAAGCGGTGTAGAGATCTTTAGCTAATCAGGGTGGTACCGCGTGGCTTTGTTTTCAGAGTGTGGGTGTCTGATTGAACGCGTCGTCCCTGTCTCTGAAGGCGATTGGAGATAGCCTAGTAAATGTTTAATGCTTAGATGTACATTAACAGCTGGCATCTGTTTCACAACAGCTGCCAATAAGAATATCGTGTGTGCTTCTTGAAAGTGCGAACATGCAGACACGTTATTAAGCGGAAATTGATCTGAACGGTTCTCGTAATTGGAACGGAGAATGGCGATCAGTGAACACTCAGTCGCGGTATGACTAAGAGACGACGTGAGCGGCTTGTCTGAATATCGAAGGGTTTTTGCGCTTAGCTCTAAAGGTCAAGTTTCCATTGAATGAAATGCATCCAGAACATACTATACACAGGCATCAAGCAAACGTTCGGATCAAATGGCGGCGTGCCGCAAACAGGCTTTCCTTTACAAACCGGAGGCAGCTGAGTGTTTGACAGGGCTCAGGGAGGCGTGTTATTTAATCTGCTGGCGTGATGGAAGCGACTCTATCCGTCTGCCCGCCTGTAGTGGCAGCGTTTCTCCCAGAGAGCCAATGGCACAGCGCAGCCTGTTAATGCTATGCTTAATGAATTTCCAGAAAGGCCAGGGGTAATTAATGTCACGTTGGAGCCTCCTCGCTCCGCTGTTGTCACTCGGATTTTGTCTGCTTTGACGCCATCAAACCAGGAATTCAGAGCGGATTTTCAGCTGCTGGGAATAAATGGTCGGGGGGTTGCTTTCATGGTTTATTTACCGTACGCTTGGTCGGTGTGCAAAAATCGACACGCTCTATTAAAGGTTAGCCTGCCTTGTAAAGCACAGAGCACCTAAATGAGGGCTTAATTGTGTCCCTGTATGGAGAATGTGCTTTGTTTACAAGAATGTAAGCTCCTTCTTAGCACCTCGGCTGTGACAATAGATACAGTAACTACAGACGCTTGCTCATCGCCTGGGAGACGGGCCACGGGTCAGACCGCAAACACGAAAGACTAAAGAGACGTGTGAATTCCAGCCGTGTGGAGACGGATCAAATTCGATCTCGGATTATGACTCCAGAATCGGCGCCGATCGATCCAGACTGAGATTTTTTTTAAAGCGAAACACTGCATTTCTCTCTGTGTGGAGTGTACATCTCTGTAGCTCCTTGATGAGGAACAGTTGAGCTAATTGAAGCTGATATTTTTAATAAGGCCTGAAGCAGCTTGGGTATTTTTTTCTTCTTCCTTTCTTTCCCCCCACAAGTTGTAACGGTAAAGGGGAAAGGAAGGGGGAATCGAGACGTGTTTATTCAGCACACTGAAGGCAATAAAGAGGAGCTGAGCTGTCACAGACACTGCCTTCTCCCCTCAGATGCTAATACCATTAAAGGAAAGTGTGAACAAATCAGTAGCCGAGCGCCCGGGACGAGCAGATTTTACGTCTGGGCTATTTAGTTTTTTAATTTGTACTCGCCTGGTGGGCAAGTACCTTCAACCACAAGATAAAATCTTGCTTTCAGCTTGTCAGAATTTCATCAGAAGCTCGTCATTTTTGACCTTTTGTTTGTTCAAAGCCAACCGTGATGAGTGATATATATTTACCTCCTCATATTTAGCTCATGTCTACGTACAGCACTTCCTCATATTTCCTTCAGCCAACTGTGTAGATTGCCCAGTCTTGTGTGTCTAGGTAATACGGGGGTTTTCTTTAGTTTGATTTCGTAAAACTGCGAGTCAAAACAAAAGTTTTCAATGTTTAACATGCTTCCCGGGGCAGTGACACACCTTATGTGCTGTCTTCATTACACAAACCTAGACAACATTCCATGCAATGTAATGACACACTGGACTGCGGGAGGCTACATGATTATATACTTCATTTCTGTCTGTATTTACACTCATAACTAGCTAACAAACACAGCTCAAGCACACTAGAGCTTTTACTTGCCTGCTACGCTAAGCTGATAAATTACTGGAATTGTCCAGTTGATTTTTTTTTTAAAGCTATCTGACCATTTTTGATGTCCCCTCTATCCACAGGCTGAAGTAAAGACATCCTCTGCTCTCACTTGCTTATATCTCAAGCTGTGCAAACGTTCAGTTCACATTAACGGCTCATAATCCCGTCCTTTATTTTTGTATATTTTTACAGTCCTGTCTGTTTCCCGACAGCCGAGCACATCCCGGATGCTTCCTTTTTTCGATTTTTTTTTTTAGATGAAAGCACCTGGAAAGCATTTTTCTGTTTTTACAGTAAAAAATAGATGACAGGTCTTGAAAGTTTGTGAGGCGCCCCGTTGAAACGCTTGTAGCTCAGAATCCTGTTTTAGTGAGTAAACATTTAATGTAAGTGCACAACGGCTTTATTTATGCATTAAATCTGCTGTTAGTGCTGAATTATACATCAGGCTGTAAATAATGCAGGAGCGATTCCTCAATGATTACTGGCATGCTGTGAATAGTGCGTTTGCTAATCATTTGCTCATTGATCTTCGCCGTGCGCTATCGCTAACTAGTTCCGGGGACCCTTTTTCTTTTTTCCCCCTGGCAGATGCCGAGGTTATTGTTGTTTCTCGAGGTCATACGGCGGGACTGCAGAACCTATTTTATTTGATTATTTTTTTGTCAGCGTGGAATGAGCTGGCAATTATACTAGAGGTAAGTTTTTTTTTTTTTTTTTTTTTTTTTTCCCTCGTCCTTTGGTGAGAAGTGAGACGACGACTGCAATTAGATCAGCTTCTGCAATTGGAACAGCTTGATCCTCTCAGAGGTCACCCACATAATTATCGTCACACGGCATTAACTAGTTTTGCTTTTCACTCTCGCAGTTAGCGACCTCGGTTTTAACCCGTACATCTGAGCAGAAATCCTAAGGCCTCCTGGCACCTCGGGTTTGATCTACTTCATTTGTCATTTCATACATAGGAATAATTAGAGCGGCGGCGCGCTACGCCCCGGGGACCGCTAAAGCTTACGACCTTTCTGCTCCTGTAGAGATGAGGCTCGAGACGAAGCAGCCTGGAGAGGAAGTTGTTATTAAGAAAATAATGGCTTTGACAAGTTCAGGATTAAATTGTAAACAAGCGATGTGATGGATCAGTACTCGGTGAGGTAATTGATTTTAGTGTCTTTGCCAAGCTGCAGTAGCTGGCTTTAATTAACGAGATTGAGGTTAATACCACTTTGATTCTCCGGGCCTTTAGTGATTGTTGTGCTTTTGTTCATCGAGACCTGAATTTAACCTCCAGTGTCTGCGTGGAGATTTTCTTTAGCTTGACCTATACTTTACATCTGCATGGTAACAGCATCCCTCTGTAAAAGAGATGCAATGAAATGTCAGCATCTGTATCTGCTACAGATCCGGATATACTCCAATCATTCGGATCTGGATTTAACACCCAAGGTGTGCATGGACCATCTTTTTTTTTTTCCCTCCACTGCTTTCTTGCCTTCTTTCTTACTCGCACTTGAATGCCAGCACTGTTCTGTATGATTTCTGACACCACATCACTCGAATGAAGCGTAAAAAGATTATTTCATTGCTCCTCACCCAGTTATTTTTTGTCTGCACCTGCCTGCACTATTATTGGTCTGTAATTGGTCCTATTTCCTAAGGTGTCATCCTGTTGACAGCCTAATTAAAACCATCTTGATCCGTACCAGGCGGTTACTAAGGATGAATAAGTCAACGTTTTTAAATGAATCAGACAGTGCCGCAAACCCATTTGCCCTTTGTTTGTCCTGCGAGGTTCGTATCTAACCACCAGCTCACGCCCGCACGAAAGTAAAAAACCTGAAATCCCAGTCCTGCTGCACACCTCCAGGCTCAACCAGATGTCCTGTGAACCTCTCTGGCAAGCGCCATGGATAGCACATCTCCCATTCCTATCTGTATTTGTATCTGTTTAGAAACCCCTTCCGAATATTCTGTTTCATCCCCAACCTGTAAAAATCATTCCGGTGATCGAGAATACAGAATAGAAAAGTGGGGGAGGCGAGGGAGGAGGTGCCACATGTGGAGATTTGGAAGAGGCTCGGTGGGTCCATGCTTTTATCGAGTGGCTTCATCATCACAAAACGAAAATCATACTCTATTGTGGTAATACACAGCTCACCCACTCGAGCTGCCATTTACCTCAGCAGTGCAGTAGAGCATTTGCATTTTCACTTGATAGGGCGCTCCCTCAGGGCTAGTGGAGAGGGTTTAGTGACCATTGAAAGCTACCAGGCTTGTGCTTATCAAATTTCAACCAGCTTGTGAGTAGTGGCTGCTTAGCTGTAAAGTGTGTGTGTGTGTGTGTGAGGGAGGGAGGGAGGGAGGGAGGGAGAAAGCGAACGAGAGTGTGACACATTGATCTAAACACACTGAGACTGGATTACTGTAAGCAGGTTAGTACAGTTTTCTAGCACATTTTTTTGAATTGTATAACAGGATATAGTAATAAAGCCCAAGTTATTCACCGTGCTTGTAAATAACACTTAACCAATGAGTAAGCTCTTCACTAGATCTCTGCATTGTGTGCCTTTGAGCTCTCACCTGACAGGCTTTTTTTTTTTTTTTCCGGTGCTGGAATCCAGCCGACTGGCTCCGAGCCGTTCCCTGCCGAGCCTAAAAAAAGAGACGTTTTTGTTCTCCGTCCAAGAATACCTGAGCAGTACAGTAGGTCAACCCTAGGAGCTTTTTGAAGCATGCCGAGTTCACTGGAGCTGCATTCACACCCAACAGTAGCCACCCACAAGGCCAAGGCACAAAACCGTTTCATCATTCTCCACTTTACCATGCCAGAGTCTCTCGCGAACACCAGCAGCAGCTACGAGAGTAGTGGTGCTTCTTAGATTCGTGTTTGATTAGGGATCATTTCCATGTCAGCACAGCGTAAATCTGTTTTGCTTTCAAACTGAGCTGGGGAAAGAGCGCCGGGAGTGGTGGGGGTGTGTGTGTGTGTGTGTGCATGGACAATTTCATAAAAAAAAAAAAGGAAGCACACAAATATATTTTACATAAAAGAAATGATAAAGATATATAAAAAGCACAATTTCTCAAATCAAGTATTGTGACATGATTTATTGCCCAACCCTAATTCCTGTCCACACATTTATTTATTAATTAATTTATTTATTTATTTTGGACAGAGGTCCTTCATTGTGCATGCCTTCTCGCATTAGAGCGATCACATCCTTCCTCGTCCCCTCGCTATATAATAGAAGTGATTTCTCTTCTTGATATGTCTAGGAATAGGATTTCCTTCAGGAGCCAGCTCTAGTTCTGGCTCGCACTGATTAAAGGAACACTTGTAGATAATCTGTTTGAAACGTGTGTGTGTGTGTGCGCGCGTGCGTGTTTGATAGGTAGGAAAGGAGCCAGGCAGGAGAGATTTGGATTGGTAAATGCTTATCAGCGTGGTATGAGCCGGCACTCTGCAGGGATAAATATTTAATGACGGGGAAGCTGAAATAGAACCGTAACAGACCACTGGTGAGAAATGGTGTCACTATTTATATGCCACTCTTTGCCTTAAAGTAATGGATTGGGCGAAGGAGCCCAAGGTTATTAGTGCACCTGAGATTAGCTGTTGATTCCTGCGTGGAATTAGCTCGTGTTAGCGCTCAAATTGGCTGTGTGATGGCTTTATTCTTGAAGATTGCACAGCAAAAAAAAAAAACCCCAGCAGGACCGCCATGCGACACTGTAATGTCGAGAGCATGATGAATTAAGTCACAGCACTCTCAGGTACTGCGGTATCTTTATGTAGCAGTTAAGACAGAATGGAATTAGCTATTGTTGATGCAAACGTTTATATTAAAGCTTATATTAGCAGCGTTGAGTTCTGCTGTTTAATTTTCTCTAACAGTAGCTCAGATGGCTGAAACACAAACCCCAGGTCTGTCCGTTATTGTTTCCATTGTAAAAGCTTATATACAGGGATATTGCAAAGGATAAACATCGATATGGTCTTTAATGTTCTTTAATCATTCGTTAACATTCACGGCGAGAGAACGGGAGGCTGGTAAGGAAACGACTTTGTAGCAGACATGATGTAAGTGATAACCAAAACTAACTTGAATTATGCATGTTCCAGACCCTTAAATGTAACTATAAACGCCTGATGAGTTTTTCTTTAATAAATAAAAAAGGAATAAACCAGTTCAGGACATGATGATAAAATAATCAGCTCTTTGGTGCTAAAACTACCTCTGCTTAGCGTCATTGTTAGCGTCGCCTCAATCAGCACAGCTCATCGTGTTCTGTTTCTTAAATAATATTTCTAAATCAAATAGTTTAATAGCCATCATGTGTCATATGTTTTCATGGGATCATGTGATTTTTTTAATACATCGCTCACAAAGAATCCCCACTATTGCTAGTTGGTGTTCATCTGCTTCTCGCTGTTGCCTGGTCTACATTGCTGCTTATTGTTGTTAGCAACACTAATGGCTCTTAATGCTCATGCTTGCTGTCATCTGGTTTTACTCAGTGCATGTTTTTGTTTAGCCCCTCTGGGACCTCCAGCTATACAAAGCTGTTACATATTACATTCGAGTCACTACAGTATTGCTTAGTCATTGATTCATCATGTTATTGGCTGGCGTGATCAAGCTGGCTGTGTATACCTTGCACTACTCCTGCGAGCCGCTCGGATCTCTCTCTTCCCCAATCCCTGGCTCCGAGTCGGTACGTGAGCCTGCTCCGGTTTTCCTCCCTCTCGCACTCGATCGCCGTTTAGACCGATTTCTGTGTGAGCAGACAGGTTGCAAACGCCGCACGCTCTGCATGTTGAATGAACACAATGGATTACATTGTGGACAGAATGTTTCCATTGTGAAGAAGCAGCTTTTTCCCAGGCACTTCCGACCGGCCTGCTCGGGTTACACGCTGTTTTTGCGGCCAGTTCACACGAACGCCAAGATCAAATGCGCTCTTAGCTCAAATCTAATTTGCTCGGAAGTGAGTTGGCAGTGCCAATCAGAGGTTATTAACAACATTGCTGGCGACTTTTTTGGTTGTTAGGATTCCCGTTGACGTTAATTGCTGTCATTTTGTGCTCATGATTGGCTTTTTATGATTTGCTTCAGAGGCACGAGGGGGTGATGAGATTTGCTGTGTAAATTCCGCTAGTGTTTGTGACTTATTCTACTCTGGTACATGGTAGGGATAATCACATAACCTTTAATCTTTTGATTGTTGTAATATTTTATTATTAATATATTGCTGTATTTTGGGCTTAATTGGACATTGGGATTTGCTAATACAATAAAGCAAGTGTGTAAATTTTAGCCAACACAACATTGCACAATACACTGGACTGGAGGCTTTATAATGTAGTTGTCAGTCTTGACACATTCCTTTAGCTTTACTGAACGATCCTTCTGAACCGGGCCATGCAGGTGTGCTACATTTCTCCAGCGAGAAGATCACAACAAGATCCGGAGAACGATAGTAGAACAATAGTAGTTTAGTGAAAGGTATTGAAAATGCATTCTTGCTTTAGATTAGGAATAAACTGGAATGTTGTTCAACATCTTGCTGCAGGTTAGCAGAGGAGGATAATCATATAGTGTATATTAATACATATAATTAGCGAACAATCTTTGCATCACTTTAGCAACTCCTAACACAGTTTTGGGCAGGACAGTGAAGCTTGTATGTACCTGATAGGCTAACAGATATATTAATAAATTAATTTGATATTAATTGCTTTGTACACTATAGCTCCTGCCATCATAACAGAGCACTTTGAGGGCAAAACACTTACTGTAAGCAGTTTTCTATTATTATTACTCTCTCCATATTTTTCTAATGATGTATGCTCTGATGCGATGAAGCGTGTGTATTATTTACTTGTATTTTCTGTATCCCAGCGTCCTTAAAAATGTCAGACCTGTCTGTAAGACTCATGGCTCGAAGCCAGCTTGATTACACGCAGCCTTAACGGTCTTCCTCGGGGCTGATTAGTCATAGTCTCGCACGCCAGACGTCTGCCTATCGCTACAGAGTCTGTTACAGTCTGTGGCGCAGAACCGCCCACTTTGACACGAAGAAATTTGATGTAAACGGCTATTGTATTGACACAGCTTTACAGAAATCCGGATGTCGATTTAGATCCTTGATGAGCAAAGCTGGAGAGCACAAAGGCATGGGAACTCACTGGAAACACACGAGGACAAAACCTTACGAAGTACCAGATTCAGAACAGACCCCGTGTTCTTCTGTTTCCCGTAACATCAAACGGTACTAAGTGCATCAACATTCTGTTGTGTGAGCGTGATGTAAATAAGAATTGAGGACAGGAAAGTCTTTATCATTACAGCAGCAGTTCTTGAGTACAGTAGGTGCAGCATCTGAGACAGGATTCAGACCAGCAAAAAAAACCTGCTTAGGAAATGTAATAAATCTTAAGGTAAAGCTCAGCTGAAGTGTCAGTGTAGTGCCTGGAGAGATAAGGACCTTGTGTTAGTGATGGTGCTAGCATGGTAACACACACCTAGGCACCTGAACACTATGCAATAATCAAACGATTGATAAAACTGAAAATAGTAGTGAGGTATATGATGATATGAAGGTTAGTTCTCATTTTTCTAACGCTACAACACCTTAATCCCGAGACCTAAGGTGTAGTTCGGCGTTCTGTCTGAGTTTTAGGTGGAATACTGAACCCCTTTTCATTTTCCCCTGTAAACAGAGCACAAGTCCAATTTACCAGCGAGTCACTAAATCGAAGCTACTAAATCTGGCAAACAATAATCCTTTTTGAAGAGCCTTATTGATAGCAGATGCCAGAGATGTTTTGAAAGCTGAATCATGGAGCCATTTATTTCCAAATAAATAAATAAATAAAGCAACAGATTCATGGCAGCGCAGGCAGTAGGTGGGTTCGAATCTGAATCCTTTGATTAAAGTGTTAAGTCTGCATCAGAGAGCACTCCGTCATGCTGCGAGCAGCGCCGAGAGGTCCGCTTTAGGTTATTCAGAGGAGACAGCACTGAGGTGACTGGAAGACCCATTTGTCGAGGTGATTGATGAGGAGGAACTAGAAATCCATGTAAAGAAGCTATGGAAAGAAGGATATGAAAATGGGAGGCCACATTTCACATCAGACAAGCTTTTTATTATTAGTGCAAACTATTAGTGAAAAGTCACCCAGTCAATGGACTACTCATTTCCCTTGACGGGTGTGTGTACTTGTGTACAGTCAGATGAATGTGGCTCTGTGGTGAAACACACTCACTCTGGCTGTTTGCAAGCTTAGCCATGCATGTGTGAGCTATTTTAACTTATAGCCACACAGACCTGCCCCTGGAGGCTCGATAAAGTTAAGCAGCCTGTTCCTGAGCGTGAAGCTACTGGAAACACAACTGGAGCACAATAACTTGTTGTCATGGAACAGTGTGTGCATTATGTGTATAATCCAGTGTTTCCCTTGACTGAATGCATCACGCTGACTGCTCTGGCCTTGTTGCCCAATTGCGCTGGAGATGACAAATGCTGCCAAAAATCTTTTTTTTTTTTTTTTTCATTTGGCAAAAAGGAAGGAAAAAAAAAATATCTTGTTTGGTGATTTGGAAAAACTCCAGATTGCACTGTAATAGAATTATTGGTATTTTGACTGTAATGAGGGGATCATTTGTGCTTGCCATTCGCTCACTACTTAAGCTTTC